>NC_067152.1:13612729-13632729 GCF_903995435.1 Acomys russatus | reverse complement strand
GAGGGAGGGAGGGGGTAGAGGGAGGAAAGGAGGGAGGAGGCCTTTTAGCACTCAGGAAGCAGAAGCAGGCAGATCTTTTTGAGTTCGAGGCCAGCCTGGTCTACAAATCGAGTTCTAGGACAGCCAAGGCTACACAGAGAAACCCTGTCTTGGAATAAAACAAAACGAAACAATGCCAATAAAAATTAAAAGGCCACTCAACACAGGTTTTTTTGGACAAAATCCTATGATATATTGATCGCTGTGCCTTTGCTTTTGCCAGGAGCCGTGAACAAAGAGTTCTCTGTTGTAAGTAAGTGAGTCCAGGACAAAGAAAGTCCCGCACCACTTAGAGCTTTATATAGCGATTCCTTCTCTTGGCGGAAGGGCGTAATGTACATATTTATTTTTTAAAAAAATTATTTTTTTGGTTTTTTCCAGACAGGGTTTCTCTGTGTAGCCTTGGCTGTCCTGTTAGCTTTGTAGACCAGGCTGGCCTCTAACTCACAGTGATCTGCCTGCCTCTGTCTCCAAAGTGCTGGGATTAAAGGCGTGCACCACCACGCCCGGCTTATGTAACTTTTTAAAAAGATTTATTTTTATTTTTTACCTATATAATTTATTTTTATACATGTTTTGTCCATGTACACTTATATGTACACATGTGTGCTTGGTGCCAGCAACCAGATGAGGGTGTCAACGCTGCTGTGGGAACTGGAATTACAGATGGTTGTAACCCGCCATGTGGGTTAGTTAATAGAAAATAAAATTATTAAAATATTATTGTGACTAAAAATCTGGCCTGATTTAAGTGTAATCCCTCATTGGCAGCTTGGTAAAAACCTAATTCTCAACAAGAACAAGCTTGACATGAGTACAAGTAGATTAGACTTAAACACCCCATACAATGACTCGAGGCTTACAGCTGAGCCCTGACATTGTTTTTTCAGAATTATGACTGATTAGCAGTTCTGAGAAACCCTGAAAGAGAAGTGAGTCATTCCATAAAGGCATTTGCATGAAGGAAGTGAGTTGGAATTTAATGGTGACAGTGAGTTATTATAAAGCAGCTAATTCCTTGAAGAGCAATTTGGTATTTATAACAGCAGCAGTGTCGATTGAATCAGTGAGGAATAAAAGTGACTCAAAGGTCTGTGATGAAGCAAAGAGCGACAAAGTGGAAACTCGGTGGTGGAGTGCAGTGAGAAGAGAAGAAAACGCAAGAGGAAAAATATATAGTTGCGTTTGATTTTAAATTCACTCACTGTCAGGCTTGGTGGCTTATGCCTATGATTCTGGCCTGCTAGAGGCTCAAGCAGGAGGCTTACTGTGAGTTCAAAGCCATCCTGAACTACATACTGAGCTCCAGGTCAAGCCAAAGCTACATAGTGAGACCCTGCCTCAAAAAAAAAAATGTTTTTAAAAATTTTATTAAAAATGTTGGTGACTCATCCTTGAAGGACATGTATATGATATTCTCAAAAGCCACAAGCTAGGACTGTCTCCCTTATTTCTTGGCTACATATCCTGGTTTATTTAAAGTATAAACCAACATCTCTCTTTCTGTTGTTTGCCCTCTATAGCCTACTCCACAGCATACCCCATTGGAGGACAAAGTAGGGTTTGTAAATGTCAGAAACATATGTAGCTGGGCGTGGTGGCTCACGCCTTTAATCCCAGCACTCGGGAGGCAGAGGCAGTCGGATCGTTGTGAGTTCGAGGCCAGCCTGGTCTGCAAAGTGAGTCCAGGACAGCCAAGGCTACACAGAGAGACCCTGTCTCAGAGGAAAAAAAAAAAAAAGAAACATATGTAAGCAATCAGGCCCCACTGCATGATGAACTGTGGCAAGAGTGCTCTGTTTCTTAAAAACAAAGAGCTGTGTGACTAACAATGTAGAAATGGTGCCCGCCCCCAGGGTGAAAATTAACCCATGCTTCAGTGTAACCTGTCGACTTCTCATTGGATCCATGCGTATTTCACAACTGCTAATCCATGAGCTAAATTACATTTTGAGTCTACACATGTATGGCAGCATTGTGCTTAATGGTAAACTGGCCTTTGGAAAATGTACCTTGCTAGAACAAAAGCATCAGTTCTAAGATCTATGGCCCCTGATTGCTTTATTGCACCCAAAACAAAAGGCGTTGAAATTTGGCAATAGTGGAAGATATCTACTTAATTAAAACTGCACACATTTTAGAATAAAGTAAGTACAGCCATTGTTTCCGAAGAGCCCAGCATCTGGAAATGTGTTCACACCATCACCAGCACAGTGGACAAGAAAGATGATGTATTAAACTCCTAATTATTAAGTCTATTTTGTTGAGAAGATACAACACATTTTCCTTTCTTCCTCTTTTCTTCTTTCTTCCTTTTTTTTTTTTTTTTTTTTTTTTTGCTATTGTCATTGTTTGAGATGATCTTGCTATGTAGCACAGGCTGGATTTGAACTTTTAGTTATCCTTCTGCTTTACACTGATGAGCCACCACTTTTGACTATAGTTTATTTATTTATTTACTTATTTTTGGTTCTTCGAGACAGGGTTTCTTTGTGTAGCCTTGGCTGTCCTGGACTCGCTTTGTAAACCAGGCTGGCCTCGAACTCACAGCAATCCTCCTGCCTCTGCCTCCTGTGTGCTGGGATTAAAGGTGTGTGACAGCACGCCCGGCGGCTATAGTTTATTTTTTAACATTTACTCTCATCATCATTATTGTTGTTAGGACAGTTATCTTGTGTATGGCTATAGGTGTATGGAGGAGCATTCATTACACAGTGTACGTGTGGAGGCCGGAGGACAGCTTTGTGGAGTCGGCTCCTTCCACTCTTCTGTGGGTTCTGGGATCTAGGTTACCATGGGCTCTGTAGGCAGATCTAGGGGCCTCTACAAAGCCAGTGTGTCCTCTGAACTGCTGAACTGTCCCTGCAGCTCTGTGATCATTTGAATTTTAAAGAAAAGTAAGCAAGTCCTAATTTCTAAAAATAATAATAATAATAATTTTTTCAGGACGGTTTCTTTCTTATTATTTTTTAAAATTTATTTATTTAGTAGACAGTATTCTGCCTGCATGCTACACCTGCAGGCCAGAAAAGAACACCAGATTTCATCATAGATGGTTGTGAGCCATCATGTGGTTGCTGGGAATTGAACTCAGGACCTTTGGAAGAGTAGCCAGTGCTCTTAACCTCCGAGGCATCTCTCCAGCCTCCCCCCCCCCCCGCTTTTTTTTTTTTCCGAGACAGGGATTTTTTGGGTTTTCAAGATAGGATTTCTCTGTATAACCTTGACTGTCCTGGACTCGCTTTGTAGACCAGGCTGTCCTCGAACTCACAGCAATCCACCTGCCTCTGCCTTCTGAGAGCTGAGATTAAAGGAGTGCACCACCACCACCCAGCACAAAACAATATATATATATTTTGAGACAGGGTTTCTCTGTGTAGCCTTGGCTGTCTTGGCCTTGAATTTACAGAGATCTGCCTGCCTCTGCCTCCTGAGTGCTGGAATTAAAGGCATGTGCCACCACTGCTACCTTAAAAATATAATTTTTTTTTCCAGACAGGGTTTCTCTGTGTAACTTTGGTGTCCTGGACTCGCTTTGTAGACCAGGCTGGCCTTGAACTCACAGCGATCCGACTGCCTCTGCCTCCCGAGTGCTGGGATTAAAGGCATGCGCTACTACCGCCCAGCCAAAAAAAAAAATAATTTTTAAGGAAATAAATTTTCCTTTTCCTTTTTTTTTTTTTTTTTTTTGAGACAGGGTTTCTCTTTTAGTCCTAGCTGTTTTGAACTTGCTTTGTAGACCAGGCTCGCCTTGAATGCAGAGGTTTTCCTGCCTCTGCCTCTCGAGTGCCAGGATTAAAAGCCTGTGACATCACACCTGGCTTTGGTTTTTTGCTTTTGTTGTTTGTTCTAGACAGAGTCTCACTATATCACCTGAGCAGGCCTCCTGCCTCAGACCCCTGAGCTCTGAGAGTACAGGTGTGAGCCACTACAGCTG
This sequence comes from Acomys russatus, assembly GCF_903995435.1. Lineage (NCBI taxonomy): Eukaryota > Metazoa > Chordata > Mammalia > Rodentia > Muridae > Acomys > Acomys russatus. The sequence continues at coordinate 13,628,753 of NC_067152.1, read as the reverse complement.
GCCAGCAAATCATTTTGATTAATTGTGTTTGCCCTCGGGTCTCAGTGTGGTGGTTCATACCTGTAATCTGAGTACTTCTGAGATGAGAGCAAGAGGGCCAGCCTCGGCTCCGTAGCAAATTTGAAGCAAAGATACTCCTAGAATAAATATACACCTGGGATCCACCCCTGCTATATATAATGGGGTTTTGTTTACGTGCTCGAGCTGGCTGTAGCTGGATTGAAGTGTTCTGAAGGTGCCAGGAACAATGAGAAGATGGCTGTGAATCTTTGCCACTAGTTGATGATGGTGCAGAAAGCTAATTGGACTCAGCCAAGGACTGACAGGTGGCACCTTGTCTCCAAGTTGTTCACAGTCCAGAGTGGATTGGGTTATTAAAAATACAAAGACCAGGTGGGCATGATCCCAGCACTTGGGAGGCAGAGGCACGCGGATCCCTATGCCAGCCTGGTCTACAGAGTGAGTCCAGGACAGCCAAGGCTACACAGGGAAACCCTGTCTCGAAAAACAAAACAAAACAACAACAACAACAGAATTCAAAGACCAGGGGATAGAGAGATGGCTCAGCATTCAAAGTACTCATTGCTCTTGCAGAGGACTGAGCTTTGGTTCCCAGCACCCATATCAGACAGCTCACAACCACCTGTAACTCCAGTCCCAGGGGATACAACACCCTCTGGCCTCTGCATGCACCTCCATCATGTGGTACACATAGACACACGGACACACATTAAAAAAAAAAAAATCTTAATGCAAAACAAAGCAAAAGAGCAACTATAGGAGACTTGTCCCGGAGGGATGATTGGTAGAAATCACCATGGGGACACAAAGGAAGGTTTTTCAGGCTTATTTCTGTTTCCTGTTGTATACTTTTTTTTTTTTTTTTTTTTTTTTGCATCATAATGCCTTCTTTCCCCCATTCAATTCACTAAGCAAATATTTGTTGCATACCTCTGTTAAACTTGTTGGGGCTGCCAGCAGTCCAGGACTTTTATTCCAGTGGGACGATAAGATAATAAGCCATCAAACAAGTAAGTTATCATATTAGGGTAAACAAAGCAGGCTAAGGGCTAGATAATGACTTTAGATGGCGGTCAAAGGGGAAAGACTCTAAGCCACAGGGTCTAGCTGGGGACATGAGGCGTGACTGGAAGTGAAGAAGATGGGGGGGATTGCGGGGGGGGGGGGCTGTTGGAGGAAGGAGTCTGTTTACCAAGGTGGAGCAGCAGGAGTGAGTTCTGTGCACTGGAAGGAGCATATCGGAAACTCAGAAATGCAGAGGCCAGTCACTAGAGGGCAGTACAAGTGAGGACAGATGGGAGCCGAGGGCAAAGGTGTCTCCAAGAGCCTGGAGGCTGCTAGCTGAAGCTTGCTGGTTTTTAAGTTACATTCTTTGTGTAGACTGCAGAGGGGACTACAGGTTTTCAGGGATCAGTCATGTATGTTGCCTGTCCTTTTAACTGTTATGAAAAATTTGACAGTTTAATGTGGCCATGGTAGTGCTCGCCTGTAATCCCAGCACTTGGGGAATTAGAGGCAGGCAGATCTCTGTGAGTTCTAGGCCAGCCTGGTCTACAAAGGGAGTCCAAGACAGCCAAGGCTAGACAGGGAAACCCTGTCATGAAAAACAAGAGAAACAAACAAACAAACACATGACGGTTTGATGACCAGGACATTAGACTAAAGATAGAATAGACATTTTTTTAAAGTTATTTATTATATTTGTGTGTGTGTGTGTGCACACAAGCATGAGCAAGCATGTGCCATGACATATATGTAGAGGTCATAGGACAACTTGGAGAAGCTGGTTCTCTCCTTCCATCATGTAGGTCCCATGGATCCAATTAAAGACATCAGGCGTTCGGGTAAGCTCCTTTGGCTACTGAGCCATGTTGCTGGCCCTGGGGTGGATAGTTTAGGTTGGCTGTTATGAACTAAACTAGAAGCCACAAACTGGGTGTGGTGGCACACACCTTTAATCCCAGCATTTAAGAGGCAGAGGCAGGCAGCGAACCTCTGTGAGTCTACAAAGCAAGTCCTGGGCAGCTAGGGCTCTTGGTTTTGTTTTATTTTTTTTCGAGACAGGGTTTCTCTTTGTAGCCTTGGCTGTCCTGGACTCACTTTGTAGACCAGGCTGGCCTTGAACTCACAGCGGATCACCTGCCTCTGCCTCCCAAGTGCTGGGATTAAAGGTGTATGCCACAACCGCCCAGGGCTCTTGTTACACAGAGAAATTTTGTCTCAAAAACAAACAAACAAAAAACACCCACAAAACAAAACAAATGAAAATCTTAGAAGCACCTTATTCTGAGCATGCTACAAAGGTTGAGTAACTGACTAGGATTTTAGTGATTGGGCAGAGGCTGGAATGTTGCCAATCCAGAGCCCAGTTACAATTTACCTTGAGTTATCTCTACCCCCACAACCCACTTACTTTTTGAAGAAAACATTCATTCCCCTCCTTGGTGTGACATAACATTCTGAAACAATTAGACTGGCCTTTTAGGAGTGTAGAACAGACCCTCTAGCCTCACCTATCCAAAGGCTAAGAAAGGCTGGGCAGTGGTGGAGCACGCCTTTAATCCCAGCACTTGGGAGGCAGAGGCAGGCGGATCTCTGTGAGTTCGAGGTCAGCCTGGTCTACAAAGCAAGTCTAGGACAGCCAAGGCTACACAGAGAAACCCTGTCTCAGAAAACCAAGAAAAGGCTAAGAAAGTTGTACGGCAGCACCTGAGGTCTAAGGCAGAGGCTCCCCTGTCCTATAACCTCGCCCCCTGAGGTTTCCGCCAGTGTATCTGAAAAGCATGCTGCTTTATGGCTTTCTTTGTTCTGTTTATGCAAGCTCGTCATTCTGTAGTCATTGACCACAATATAAATATAATTTTGATGCAAATAAAATATTGATCCGAAGGATCTATGTATCATCTTCGGAATGCACATAGACTAACTAGCATGGCTGCTCCCCTTTTGAGACCTCAGGTATTTGTGCAATTAACCAGAGCCCCAGGCAATCCCCTGGGCACCAAGGATAAAATAGATTCGACGTGTTCTTCTATCCCCTGAGCCCTCAAAGCTTTTGTATGTCTTTAAAAATGAATAATTTGCTCACTTACGAATTGTGTACCATGACTACCATGGGCGCACAGGTATATAGCTTGCAAATATCATCTTTCATTGTTCTCCAAAGACTAACAGCCACGGCAGCTTGGAGTTTTTTGGCTTCCCCCCACCCCCTCCTCACCACCTCCAGAGCTCAGGCCGCTGTCACCATGACAACCAGAACAGAAAGCCTTGGAACCTTCTCTCTTCCTATGGGCACAATATCTCCCTATAAGGACATTTATATATGTCAGCCGAACTGGACTCCGGGGGGTTGTTCTTTTGTTAAGTCATATCGAAATTGGCAGTCTAAAGACAAGGTTTTGATGGTCAAGGATTCCTCATATCTTGTTTCAAAGGGGGGAAAAAAAAAAGCCAAGTATAGAAATGTGTTCTTTGCTGACAAGGGTTTCTCATTGAAATCCTAGCAGAGTTCTGGTTAGTATGTTCAGTTCCTCCTGAGTCAGGCCAGGTTGGCTGCAGAAGCCCGTCTGAGCGCTAAGACTGAGTAGTGGTTTCCCCGGCCGCAACCTGTCCTTTGAGCCTCAGGCTCACATCACCATCTGCCTCTTGGCATTCCCCTTGGCTGTCCCCAGGTCATCTCAGCAACAGCCCCATCCTTCTTTTTCCCTCCTCTTTATAAGTCGGGGAGTCGCAGGCAATTGGAGGCATTCCTTGGTCCTCTCCTTGTCTTTCCCTCTCTCCACGGCAATCCTTATCAAGTCCTGAGCTAAAGCAAGCCTGCTCGCCTGCTCCTCCTGCCCCACCCACCACTGTCAATGAAAGCATAATTGTCTTCTGCCTCTATTTTTGTTATGTGGAGTTTTTTTTTTTTTTTTAGTGACTTATATTTCCTGGTATGAGTGTTTTGCTCTTCTGAATGTCTGAGAAAACGTTGTAAGATCCTTCTAAAACTGGAGTTATGAGCAGTTGTGAGCCGCCATGTGGGTGGTGGGAATTGAACCCAGGTCCTCTGCAAGCACAAGTGCTCTAAAGCACTGAGCCATGTCTCCAGCCCTATTTTGGTCTTCTGAGACAGAGACTTACTCTATGGCTCAAGCCGGCCTCACTCCTGAGACCTTTCTGTCTCTCCCCATCTGGTACTGGGGGTGCAGGTCTATAGCCCACACCTGGCTACCTGGGTTACTCTAGGCTTCTTTCTCATTCGTCATGTTCTTCATAGAGGAGCCAGAGTGATCTTTTCAAAGGATAAATCGTGGGATGAAGAGATGGCTCAGTGATCAGGAGTGCTCTGTCCTCTCCCAGAGGACCTGGGTGCCGGTGGCTAGTGGCCCCAGGGTGATCCAACATCCCTATCTGGCTTCTGAGGAAACAACATCCACACACATGGCATACACACACACACACACACACACACACACACACACGAATCTTTTTTTTTCTTCTTTTTTTAATTTTAGTTTTTCGAGACGGGAGTTCTCTGTGTAGCCTTGGCTATCCTGGACTCACTTTGTAGACCAGACTGGCCTGGAACTCATGGAGATCCACCTGCCTCTGCCTCCCGAGTGATATAGGATTACAGGAGTGCACCACCACACCAGGCTCACACACAAATCTTTAAAAATAGATTACAGAGAAAAAATTAAAAGGATAATAATCATAGAAATGTCTTCTTTAGAACCCCTTATGCACGGAATAAACCCTTTACTCCACTTCCTCGCCTAGCCTTAGCCCACCACGCCCGGCACCCTTCACCAGGCTTCAGAAGGCCTGCCTTTCATTTCCTCTAGAGTCACCCAGCTGCCACGGGGCCTACTTTCCCCACAGTGCTCTTGGCTCATTTCCAAGCCTTTACACTTCCCACCCCTTCCTGGAACTCTTTGCCGGGCTTTGCCAGCTCATGGCATGATGGCTGTTTCCTTCTCCGCGCTGAGCTCTCAGTAAGGTGCCATTCCCTCGACAAGCCCGGCTTTGACCAACGGTATCCAAGAATGCCCTCTTCAACAGCGAGTCTCTACCAGGAAGCTTGCTTTACTTCTGTATAAGATTTTCCAGAGCACACCGCTATCTTGTCTATGCACTTGTATACTTGTTTGTCTCCCCCACCTGGGAAAAGGGAATTCCTTGCGGGCAGAAACAATCTTTTATTCAGGATGAATGGCACACCGGAAGCACTGTGGGTAACTGGACACGTGTAGGCGAGCCTGCCTGCAGTTCCTCTGAGGACCTTTCCTCCCAGGAAAGGGGCGTTTCTTCTCCTTTGCTGCCAGGATCTGATGGCTAGGATTCTACTCCGATGGTGCAAATGAAGATTTTGGATGAAGAAGAGATTATTAAGTGTGGGATGGCCTGGGTTAAGAAGACAAATAGAAGCCTGGCGACGGTGGCCCATGCCTTTAATCCCAGCACTGGGGAGGCAGAGGCAGGTGGATCTCTGTGAGTTCAGAGTCGGCCTGATCTACAGAGTGAGTTCAAGATGGTCAGGGCTACAGATGGAGACAGAGACAGAGAAACCGTGTCTCAAAAAAATTTTAAAATAAAAAATAAAAAGAAAAAAAGGACCAAAAGAGTATGTTCAGATGCCAACTAGCAAAAGTAGTTAGTGGGGGGTGGGGTGGAGGGGTGCAAGGAATGAATGGGCATAGGCCAGAAAGACACAATGCTGGGGAGACCATCCTTTTAGGCATGTGGTCCCAGAGGTGACAGCAAACCAGGACAGGAGTAGTGTCATCTTTTCTTTCTTTCTTTATTTTTTTTGAGACAGGGTTTCTCTGCATGGCCCTGGCTGTCCTGGAACTCTTTGTAGACCAGGCTGGCCTCGAACTTTGAGATCCACCTGCCTCTGCCTTCCCAGTGCTGGGATCAAAGGTGTGCGCCACCATCGCCCTGCGAATCATCTTTTTCTTACTTCTGCCATGTCTGCTTGCTCCGTTCCCCTTTATGGCTTATGCCAAGCAAGGGAGCCAAGCTGAGTAAGTTGGTTTGCGGGAGGTCAGTCTTTCCAAACCACACCGAAGGAGGACAGGTGATAAATGGAGCAGAAGAGCCCAGGTCCTGAATCCCCAGCAGCTGTTCTGAAGGCCAGTTTTGCCCTGAGGACTTAGCAGCCAATCAGACTGGGAGTTTATGTTCGGCCTGTAGCTACCATTTTTTCTTCCCTATTGGGGCCCAAGCAAAAATAATTTTGATTTCTTTGTTATTGTTGTTTTGAAAGAGGGTCCCAAGTAGCCCAGTCTGGTCTTGAACTCACGCAGTGTGTGCCTGAGGATGATCTTTCTGTCTCTACCTTCCCAAGTGTTGGGATTTCGGGCTTGCAATCACAATTTTGATTTCCTAAACAACAATTCCTTGGGGGCATTGGAGCCTGCTTTTATCCTGAACAAGTGGGTGAAGTGTTTTTCTTATTAATAAGTACTGCCTACTCAAGAGAAAGAAAATGGTAGTATTATTCGGCCGCCTTCTCAATTGCATCACAAAACTTACTGGTGACATTCATAGTATTTCCACAAAAGTCTATGGGATCAGCATTTGGAAAATTTCATTTCTAGGTTCTGTCAAAGCAGTTGCAGGGAAAATAGCGCTGTAATCTGTTTTTCTTTTTTGGAGTCAAAATGCTTTAAGTGTTTGGGTTCCAGTGCTCATCCTTCTCTGAACAGTTTGCTGCGTGAAGACGTCCGTAGCTGATTCATTTTATTCTACAAATACCACATTGCACCCAGGTCTATTTCAGGGATATTAGTCTTCTTGGAGCTTTTACGGACATATGCTGGAGGAAAAATACACTACACGAAGTGCAAGTCTTCCTAAAAGCTGGCTGTGCAGGCTCACCTTTGAGTAGCGGTGGGAGCTGGGGCCAGCTCAGAACAGCTGGAAGGGGCTGCAGTATCAACGCACAACTCCTCTCTAAAAGTCTTTGGCTTAGAGTTGAACTTGAAAGCTTAGCTGGGTGTATCGAACGCTTCCTTCCGGGGAGGGCCTTTGTGTCCAGCGCCAGCTGCCTAATTGATTGTCTCTGTTAATTAGGCTCTTGATCTGTGAATGGAAACCCCCAGCCGCAACAGCAACTGGATTTTCAATTAATTTTTCTCTCTGTTTCAAATGTTCTGGACATTGGAAACGTTGTTTAATTATAGTAACCATCTGTCTACTCTCTGCATTGTGTAAGCAGAAAACGCACAATGTGCTTCTTGTGCTTATAGACGACTTATTTCAGCTTCCAAGATAATAGAGCGTTATATAATAGGATGCAGAGGGGGTGGACTTTTTATCTTTCTACTGTTTGGAGAGGAGGCAAATTGCTCTGTGCTTTCAGATGTTTGAAACAGATGCTGTGAGAAAAATTCTAATCTGCCTCTGACTTCCCTGATTTTACAGAGATTCCCCTGACAGAAAAGTATGTCCTAAGATACCTAGATGCCACCTGGCATATATCCCGAGAGAAGCGGAGTGGACGATGAGGTTTTTAAAAAAAAAAAAAAAAACCAAACAAACCAACCTGGAAAGCCAATTTGTAATGATAGAGATCTTAATTGAATCACCTGGGACCTAATGCTTAACAATCTGCACAGAGCGCCCCTGGCTTCCATGTAATTAACAGCGTTATTCCTCTTTTAGACAGGATCCATCGCAAATGCAGTTCAAGGAAGCCTTAGCACAACGCCTTCGTGATGTGTGTGTGCTTATGCAACGATTAAAGTGACCTCATTTCTTTCACTGTGTGTGTGCCGACCTTAGTGAGTCACCCAGATTAGAGGACACAGTAAAAAAAAAAAAAAAAAAAAAAAAAAAAAAAGGTAGTTTCACATGTAAAGACAAGAAAACATACTTATGGAAACTATGCTTAAGAAACACAAGGCATTTACCGCTTCGACTAAGAAACCTCTCAGATGTGGGAGAGGTATGTGTGAAATCTGGACACCCGTTTTCTCAAATACGAGGAATTCGTCTTGTAGAGTCAACCGGCTGCTGGTGGATGGTAGGGTTAGTGAGAGCCCCACTTGGCAGGCTGCTCAGGAGAAACCCATATGCTCTCTGACATTGATTGTAATTATCCTCCCATGATTCCTAGGGTTAGTTCTTAGCAGGAATAGGAGCCAGCCCCATCCTGAGGGAGGCTCCTGCTGTGAAACCATAGCTGGCAATGAATCTTTAACAAAAGATCAAGAGCTTGACATTTATTTTTAAGCACAAGAAGGAAGTGTACAATGCTGGCAGCAAATTCAGGGCTAAGAAGAGCTTCGAGACAGTCGCAGAGAGAGAGAGAGAAGTGGAACTCTGAAAACCACCATTCAATTTGCCGGTGCCACTGGTGACTAGACGGGGGACACGAAGAAGATTGATAGACAGGACACAGACATAGCCACAGCTCTTTAGAGTAGAACTGGGGGGGGGCAGTGCGTTTGATATTTTTATTTTGAATCAGGTTATTTATTTATTTATTTATTTATTTTTGGTGTTTTGAGACAGGGTTTCTCTGTGTAGCCTTGGCTGTCCTGGACTCTCTTTGTAGGCCAGGCTGGCCTTGAACTCACAGCGATCCGCCTGCCTCTGCCTCCCGAGTGCTGGGATTAAAGGGGTGCGCCACCACGCCCGGCGAATCAGGTTATTTTCTAAAAGAAGACTTTTTTCCTTTTTTTTTTTTTTTTTTTGTTTTTCGAGATAGGGTTTCTCTGTGTAGCCTTGACTGTCCTGGACTCCCTTTGTAGACCAGGCTGGCTTCGAACTCACAGTGATCTGCCTGCCTCTGCCTCCCAGGTGTTGGGATTAAAAACGTGCGCCGCCACCACCACCCAGCTATTTTTAATTATGGGTATGTGTGAGGGTATGAACACATGAGCACAGGTGTCTGTGGAGATCAGAAGTATTGACTATCCCTGGAACAGGAGGTAAAGACAGTTGTGAGTTGCCCAATATGGGTGTTGCGGGCAAAACTTAGGTCCTCCACAAGACCATCCAGATATAACCACTGAACTATCTCATCAACCCCACCAAGTGTTATTTTAACATTTTTACATCAACTAGTGATTCAGGGACACTGTTAGGAGGTTTCATTCACACACAAAGCAGAAAAGCCAGCAGTTGTCTTTCTTTCTTTCTTTTTCTTTTTCTTTTTCTTTTTTTTTTTTTATGGTTTTTCAAGACAGGGTCTCTCTGTGTAGCCTTGGCTGTCCTGGACATGCTTTGTAGACTAGGCTGGCCTCTTAACTCACAGCAATCCACCTGCCTCTGCCTCCCAGGTGCTGGGATTAAAGGCGTGCACCACCATGCCCGGCTCGCAGTTTTCATTTTTAATCGAGTTGACCAGCAGAAAGAACAGCAACAAAAGTTTCTTTGGTTCCTGTGCACCTCTGCCGACCAAGGATGCGCATGCGCCAACTTGTGAGTCTGTTAATCTATGTGGAGGCAGGGAGGTGTGCTTGGTGAAAAGGTTAAATAAAGTACACTGGGTGAGAATTTAATGTCTTCAAATTGTCCACCTACAGTAAGAAAATTTCAAAATTAGTTTTAAACACAACAGATGCAGAAAAAGGTGTCACCAATGAAGTATTAGAGGATGTCAGCTTCTCCCCTAAGAGGGAGCTATTTCTATCTCAGGGTTCAGTTCAGGGTCCTGATTAGTACTACCGTTAAAACCGAATGCAGAATATAATTAAGTAAATCTTCCGGGTGACACACCTCTAAATGCCTCTAGCTGAAGGACTCAAAAAAACTAACAAGAACTTTAGTTAGCTGCAGCCAGTGGAAGGTAGTGTGTGTGTGTGTGTGTGTGTGTGTGTGTGTGTGTGTGTGTAAGAGTGTGTCTATGTCCGTGTGTGAGTATGCATGTGTCTCTGTGTCTATGTCTGTATGTGGGATGTGTGTGTGTGTCTCCCATGTAGATCACAGTACAGTTGGTAGGAGCTGGTTGTCTGCTTCTACCGCAAGGATCTCAGGTATGGAACTCAGGCTGACATTCTCTCACACTTGAGTCTGTTTTTAATCTTCCTGGTCTGGCATAATCATTATTGCAATTTTCACTGAAAGTGAAGATGTTCTTGGTAGTTGAGGGTGAAGAGACCCCTCCCCCTCTCGGTTTTTTGAGACAGGGTTTCTCTGTGTAGCCTTGGCTGTCCTAGACTGGCTTTGTAGACCAGGCTGGCCTTGAACTCATAGCAATCCACCTGCTTCTGCCTCCCGAGTGCTGGGATTAAAGGTGTGCACCACCACACCTGGCTGGGCCCATGAATTCTTATCCATAACACATTTGTTCCTTCCTTTTACGGTGGTTCTCAACCTTCCTAATGCTGTGATCCTTTAATTCAGCTCCTCATGTTATGGTGACCCCCAACCATAAAATTATTTTGTTGCTATTCCATAACTGTATTTTGTTACTGTTATCAATCATAATGTAAATATGTGTGTTTTCCAATGGTCTTAGGTGACCCCTGTGAAAGGGTTGTCCGATAGCCCGCCCAGAGGGTTGTGGCCCACAAGTTGAGAGCCACTGCTTTCGAATAAGAACTAAAAAATGGGAGTGGGGGGCTGGAGAGATGGCTCAGTGGTTGGGAGCACTGACTGCTCTTCCAGAGGACCCAGGTTCAATTCCCAGCACCCACATGACAGCTCACAACTGTCTGTAACTCTGGGATCTGACACCCTCACACAGACATACCTGTAAGCAAAACATCAATGCACATAAAATTAAAAAGAAAAAAGAAAAGAAAAAATAAGGCTGGAGAGAGGTTCAGCAAGTAACAGCACATTCTGCTCTTACAGAGTATCTGGGTTTGGTCCACAGCACCCACATGGTGTCGTACAACCATCAGTAACTCCAGTGCAGGAGATTTGATGCCATCTTCTGAGGCCAAGGATACCAGGTATGCATGTGGTACATATACAAACACACATGCAGACCAAACATTCATATACATAAAATATCCAAATGTTTTTAAAATGTAAATGTATGAAGCAAAGGGCTTACTAAGCATTTTATATGTATGTTCTTATTTCTCATAAAAATCATAAATACTTTATATATTTAAGCCCTCTATTTATTTACCCAAACGAGAGTTTAATATATCCCCATTTTCCTCAGAGACAACTCAAGCCTGGAAAGTTTAATTTATTTGCCTGATGCCACAGAGGGAGGAAGTCGGCCCTGGTAACCAGACTGATCTTCCAGGAGACAGGCGAGGAGCTGGAGTTCAGAGCACACTCAGGTGACCTGGGTAGATACCTATTAAAGAGATTAAAGGATGGCTGAATGCGGTGGGGCATCTGTAGTCTCAGAGCTTGGGAGATGGAGGCTGGAGGGCAGGAGTTTAAGATTTGGCTTGGGGCCGGGTGGTGGCAGCTCATGCCTTTAATTCCAGCACTTGGGAGACAGAGTCAGGTGGATCAGGTGGATCTCTGTGAGTTTGAGGCCAGCCTGGTCTACAGAGTGAGTTAAGGACAGTCAAGGCTACAAAGAGAAACCCTGTCTCAAAACAAAACTAAACTAAATAAAACAAAAATTGCTTGGTTACAAAATGGAGCCGGGCAGTGGTGGCACATGACTTTAATACCAGCACTTGGGAGGCAGAGTCAGGTGGATCACTGTGAGTTCGAGGCCAGCCTGGTCTACAAAGTGAGTCTAGGACAGCCAAGGCTACACAGAGAAACCCTGTCTTGAAAAACAAACAACAACAACAAAAACAAAACGAGAAGCCAGCCTGTCAGCCTGAGACCTTGTCTCTAACAACAAACAGACAAACAATGGGGGGTGTGGGGAGGAGAGAACAAGAGAACAAGAGAGGGGTCTTCTAGTCGCCTTTGAGTGTGCCTCCAATGACCTAAGGACTTCTCACAAGATCCCATCTGCCAAGATTCTGATGCTCTTGGCTCCAAGGTAAACACCTGAGCTTCTGGGAGACATTTAGGATGGAAATCCTGCATGTGGCTCTTAGATACACTAGCTTTACATTCAGACATTCAGCATAGGAAGGTCTGAGAAATCACCAGAGCAAGAGGGTAGTAAAAGCTCTGGGCCAGCAGGAGAGCTCAGCCGGTTAAAGTACTTGCTGTACAAGATCTGTCCTTGGGATCCACAGAAAGATAGAGAGCAACTTCCACATGCATGCCATGTCAGGTGTGCACACTCACCCCCAGCTCAATAATAATAATAACAACAACAACAACAACAACAACAACAACAGCAACAACAACAACAACAGTGCACGCCTTTAATCCCATCACTTGGGAGGCAGAGGCAGGCAGGTCGCTGTGAGTCTGAAGGCAGCTTGGTTTATATAGCAAGTTCCAGGCCAACCAGGGCTACATAGGTAGGACCTATCTCAAAACAACAACAACAACAACAACAACCAATCCACATGACAGGGAAAATAAAATTATATCTCCTAATTTTTCTTTGTATAAAGAAAGCTTGCCTGTGTAGATTGGTACAGGAAGCAATGATATAGTACTAAAGAAAAACTGAGCTAGGATCTCCCTAAGCAGTGCAAGCTGGCCTTGAACTGTCGAGTCTTCGGCCTTAGCCTCTTATATGCTGAGATTATAGAGGGATATTCATTCCATGGCCAGCTAAGAGTTTGAATGACTTATTCATAATTAGGCAATGGTTTAACCTGACTTTTCCTTGTCCATAAAAGGGGATGGCTCCGTGGATAAGGCACCTGATGCTAAGTCTGAGGATTTGAGTTCAATCCTTGGAACCCTGTGGTAGAAGGGGAGGGCTGATTCCCAAACTTGCCGCCCCCACTCACACACACACACACACACACACACACACACACACACACACCACCACACACACCATACATGTGTGTGCATATACACAGAGTGACATATGCATAATTTCCCCAGCACAAAGTATAAATAAATATATAAATGTAAAATATATTTTAAAGGAGATGAGAGCAATAAGATAATGTTTGACGCTTTACTCAGAGTGGTGTGCGATATTTAGTGATTTATAGATCCGGAAGATTCACACAAATCAGACCACACAGCAGCACAGCAGGCAGCTCCAGATAGATAAGTCATTGGTACAGCAAGTCCCATCTGCTTGGAGGGGATTTGTCGTGTCTTCCCATCTACAGTCTGTTTCGGTCTCACATTTCACTCAGTCTCACAGCTTCAAATACCACAGAAACCTGCGATGTTCCCGGGGAGTTACATTTCCAACCGAAAGCGTTTGAACGCAGCTCAGGATTGGGCGAAGGGCCATTATGTATCTGGACCAGTGTCGCTACCATCCTTGTTTCATATTAAATTGAAGTCACTCTGAGAGCCACATCTGGTGTCCTACATCTGTAATCACAACACTCCAGAAGCTGAGGCAGGAGGATGGCTAGCTTGGGCCACACAGAGAAGTCTGGACCAGCCTAGGCTACTGAGTGAGACTTTATCTATCCCCTCAACCCCTGCCAAATGTATTAAGTTTGTGTCTTTTTACATATCTTCTTTGGTTAGACTTTACAACTCAAATATCACTCCTTGTGGACCTGTAATGGATAGGCCTCCATCTTCCTTTCCTGAGGAGAGGGGAACAGATGCCAAGGCTTGGAGAGGCCACATTGTTGCAGTAGAGATACTGGCCTCCAAAGGTTAACTAGGAAGCTCCCAGGAGCTCGCCTAGGTTTTAAAACAGACAAAGATACCATTTTCAGGGAGATTGGCCTTTTACAAGGGGAAAAAAATGTGCTGAGTGAAGATGGCTGGGAGGGGGTGGGGTAAACAGTGGGAGCCCAGAGTCCATCTGGATTATCACTAAGCAGCCCTGGCGTCTAGCCAAAGCTCCTGAGTTAATATTTCGCCTTTGTTGTTCTGGATTAGGCAACACGCAGCCTTCTGCGTTTCCTCCTTTCCTGGACCCAGGAGATTTGATCCTCGCCTTTTCTGCTTATAGATGGGCAGAACTGGTGGCGCACGCCTTTAATCCCAGCACTTGGGAGGCAGAGGCAGGTGGATTGCTGTGAGTTCGGGGCCAGTCTGGTCTATAGAGTCCAGGGCCGTCAAGGCTACACAGAGAGACCCTTTCTTGAAAAACCAGAAAAAAAAAAAAAGATGGGCAGACTGATGACGTTTCCATACTGTTGTATCCACACCAGCTATCAGAAGGAGATGGCGGGATAGTGTTTCAAGTTTGAATCCTTTGGAAATCAGAGTTTGGAGGAAGCTACTAAACACTATAAAATGCTAAGAACTTAGAAGACAAATATTTAGGGCAAAGCTTCAAGGACGGACGTTTCCAAATAGGGCCAGAGTTTGCGTTAGTCTTCTGATTCTTTTCTTCCCCCATGTGATGCAGCAGTGACAGGGGATGAGTAGCTGACTCAGGAAGGACAGAACATCGGAGGGTGACAGCAGCAGAGCAGGCTCTTAAGTCTGCAAGCGCGCCCTTCGGGAGATGACTCAAAGCATCATGCTGCGAACTCCTTCTTTTGTATTCCTGTCTTCACGGCGGGGGCAATAACATCACTGTCAGTGACTGTGCCTGACTGGCCTGTCATTATTTTTAACACATTCACTTGTCACTTGCTAATATTAGACATTGCGCTAACTGCTTTGCAAATGTTATTCTCTTTTACTCCTTATTTACACAACTTCCCCCGCCTCCACCCCCCACCCCCTCGCCCCCCATGCCCCCCCTACCCCCCCCCCCGTCCCCAACACAAAGAACAAAAAAACCAGTGCAGTAGGCACTATTAACGGTCTTACTTCATACAGAGAAAACAAGCTTAATCCCTTGGTCAGGTGCAGCATCGGGGGTGGGGCTTCGGGGTGGGCAGTAAGTCACCAAGGACAAGGAACAAGCCCAGTTAAGGACAAACCTCACGGAGGTGAAGCGTGGTTAGCGGGAATAACAGGGTGCTGAGGTCAGAAAGGTGCTTTCGGATGCTAGGACTTTTTTTTGAATGAGAAATAAACACAGGCGCCTTCCCATTTCCATCCACGCTGTTCCCTTCCCTGAGCTGAGCATTGTGTTGGGACCAAGAATAACGAACGGAAGCAGGCCAAGGCTGGCGAGAGACAGGCAGCCCGAGACTCTGTGGGATAAAGCGGGCCTCTGAAAGCTTTCCCAAACCGGGCAGGCTGGCCTGCTCCCGTGCAAATTCTAAGGCTCTAGAATCTGATTTTCTTTTCGTTCTTTTGTTGATGTTGAAGAAGCTTTTCACCCACCGGTTCCCGAGAAACCAAAGTTGAGGTGTTTGTCAGGCCTGGGGAGCTGTCATGCTTCCCGGGGGACGAGGCGAGGGGGGGCTTGGGGGCGGCGAGGTGTTGGGGGGGGCGATAGCTGAGGTGTCACATCAGCAGTTATTTCATCTCTCTGCAGTAAGTTCCTCATGCACCAAGGTGTGAGCAAGCACTGACCTATTTAGAATGCTAAGACACCATTGGAGCACAAACTGTAATGGGGGGGTGGGGGTGGAGATGGGGGAGGGGGGTAGGAACCAAATTATGCAAGTCCTGAAATACATGGGAAGAAACTGAGAGTTTTGAAGATGCCTTTCAAGTGGCTTTGGTTTTTATTATTTTAATATTTATACTGCTATTGTTTGTAGACATGATATTATTTCTATATTAATGTTAAGTAGACTCATGTAATATGTATGCTTTGTAAACACAACTGACTTGCAGGTTGACAGGGTCTTAGAGAGCTGAGGCTGGCCTCAAACTAGTGATTGACCTGTTTTCCTCCCAAGTGCCTGGATTTCCGCCATGCCCACCCTGCCCAGCTTGGAAACAGTTACTCTCTGTCTCACATTCATAGAGTCTATTATTTCAAACAGGAAGCCTTTAAAAATATTTTCCATTTCCTCTTTGTTGTCTGAGTCTATATGCAGTAATTCAATAGAGTGAAGGTTTTTTGTTTGTCTGTTTGTTTGTTTTGTTTTGTTTTTTGAGACAGGGTCTCTCTGTGTTAGCCTTGGCTGTCCTGGACTCACTTTGTAGACCAGGCTGGCCTCGAACTCACAGCGATCCA
>NC_067152.1:13600229-13607729 GCF_903995435.1 Acomys russatus | reverse complement strand
AGAAAAATGGCCTTGATCCCCTCTAGCTGGCAGCTCACAGCTAGTCTCACAGTGTTCCCTCACCAAAGACAATTCACAAAGTAACAACAATTCTCCGACAAGGTCATGTGGCTGCCTTGGGGAAGCAAAGCAGTAACAAGATCATTCTGTAATCCTATCAGCGTGGACACAGAAGACATTAAACAACCTTCCAGTTGTAGCTACGCGAAATGGACTCGCTTTCCGGAGCTTCAGTGGGATGAGGCCTCCAGCCGAGGGCGTTTCCTCCCTCCTTCCCTCTGCCGCCTCAGTGCCTTCATCTGCTTCTCCTCAAACACCACCTCACACACACTGATGCCTGGCCAATGGGCTGAGGTTTCAACAATGCTTAGTTCATTGACAATGCGCAGGGATGACTTTGTGTTGATTTTTCAACACAATGTTTTTCTGTGAAGCCTTGGCTGACCTGGAGCTCACTCTGTAGCTCAGGCTGGCCTTGAACATACAAGAGGTCCACCTGCCTCTGCCTCCCGAGTGCTGGGATTAAAGGGGTGTGCCACCATCCTACCACCCCAGCTTCATGGATTACTTTTATAAGGAGAAGCGTCTACACCTTATAAACAACAGTATTTAAGTATATACTCTTTCCTTCACTACTTCCTCAGAAAGAAAATTCCATGGCTGGGGATGTGTCAGTTAGTAAAAGTGCTTGCCCAGCATGTACAAAGCCCTGGGTTCCACCCCCTAGCATTGCATAAAGGTAGGTTTAATAGGGTAGACCCGCAGCACCTGAGGGGTTAAATCAGGAGGGTTAGCAGTTCAAGTTCCTCCTCAGCTGCTTGGCTGATGAAGAGGTCAGCCTAGGGTACATGAAAACATGCCTCCAAAAAAGTCGTGTGTGTGTGTGTGTGTGTGTGTGTGTGTGTGTGTGTGTGTATGTGTGTGTGTGTAGCAGGTTTTTTTTTCTTTTGCTTTTCGAGTCAGGGTTTCTCTGTGTAGCCTTGGCTGTCCTAGACTTGCTATGTAGACCAGGCTGACCTCAAACTCACAGGAGATCTGCCTGCCTCTGCC
The DNA here is from genome assembly GCF_903995435.1 of Acomys russatus. Lineage (NCBI taxonomy): Eukaryota > Metazoa > Chordata > Mammalia > Rodentia > Muridae > Acomys > Acomys russatus. The sequence continues at coordinate 13,606,679 of NC_067152.1, read as the reverse complement.
TCCAGAGTGCTGGGATTAAAGGCCTGCGCCACTATGCTTGGGGTGTGTAGCAGTTTCAAGCATCCTCTTTAACCTTTTCCTTGGTTTACACATCAAAATTATCTACTGTGCCTCTCAATTTTTCCTACTTCCCCCTTTTCTTGCCTTCCCCTCATTTACCCTCCAAACGCCCCTTTCTTTACTCCTGCACACATCCTGCCTCCTTTAACACTTTCTTCCCCTTGTGTGACTTCCTGTGGAGAACACTAAGCTCTTCATGGGTTCTCACTTCTGGCAGACATGGCAGAGCACAGCTGCCCCTGCTCAGCTTGGCAGCAACCTCTCCTTCCACTGCCCCAGAAAGAGGCCTCAGAACAGCACCCAGGGAACTCGGAGCTCCACAACCTGGCCAGTGGTGTCATCCAGACACTTGACACAGGAAACAGTCCTGAAAACAGACTCCTTCCATCTGTAACGTGTGGTCAATTCACTTAGTTTGGGGTCAATAGGGGTACATGAGGACATGTAACAAAACCAACAGAAATAAACGAATAAATATGGAAAATAATTAAATTGCAATTTTTATTACATGTATTTGTGCGTGTGTGTGTGTGTGTGTGTGTGTGTGTGTGTGTGTGTGCGCGCGCGTGTGCCGTGCACGTGGAGGTCAGAGGACAGTCTTCCAGTGTCAGTTCTCTTCTCCCACCAAGTGGGTTCCAGAAATCAAACCCAGGTTATTAGGCTTGGTGGCAAAGCATCTTTACCTGCTGAGCTGTCTCACTGCCCATAAAATTATTTTAAACTACACAGGTGGCTCATGCCTGCAATCTCAAACCTTGGATTCAGGAAGCCTAAGGCAAGAAGATACAGAGCGAGATGGAATTCAGTCTGAGCTACACAGTGAGACTCTTTTTCAAAGAATAAACACAAAACACTAAATAAATAGTACCTGTCATGGAGGTGGTGGTGCACTCCTTTAATTGCAGCACTCGGGAGGCAGAGGCAGGCGGATCTCTGTGAGTTCGAGGCCAGCCTGGTCTACAGAGTGAGTCCAGGACAGCCAAGGCTACACAGAGAAACTGTCTCGAAAAACCAAAAAAAGAAATGGTATATTCATTATAGTTTTTGGTTTGGCTATCCTGAGTAGGAGTCATTGTCAGCTTCATGAATTAGATAAGTGAGAAACATTAATATTTTTCTATTGTCCTAAATTATCTTGGCTCCCCCACACTCATCAGATAAGTATTCAACCCTCAAATGGGCTTTTCTGTATTGAAGACTAAAGCATTCACCAAGAATAGTTTCTGTTAAAAATGCTGTCCCACCTACAATAAAGGCAGCGGTCTGATAAATACCTCACCATCAAACTTAGACTAGAAGTGAAATAATTGCTTTTAAAATGAAAATTAAAGTTTTAGTTATTTTCTCTCATCCAGTGAGGGTAAAGGTTGTTCTCTTTCCCAATTTATAAAGCGCATGACTGAATAAAGCTACTGAAAATTACAAAGGATATAATAAGTTATTAAAGAATCCATCTCTGCTTATTGTTACTAAATATCACCAACACTAAGCTTAAAATATAGCTGTGTTTCCAAGTCAGGTCACGTTCTCATACCACATGCTCTCTCAGGGTAGGACAGTGTCTTAATTGTTTGTCTAGTGTTGCAGGAATTGTCTAGAGCACAGGATTGTCCACTTCATTCCATATAAAATAATTTTTATTGTTGTTGTTCTTAAAACAGTTTCATGTGTCCTGGGCTGACCTCAAAACTCACTATATTGCTGAGGCTGGCCTTGAACTCATAATGTTTCTGTCTTAGCCTCACAAGAGCTGGAATTACAGGTGTGCTCAATTCCTTACTTAAAACACAAACAAACAAACAAAGAAAAGCCACCACCACCACCAACAACAAAAACAGGGTCTGATGTATCCCAGGCTAGCCTCAAACTCAAGAAGAATCCAAGGAAAGCCTTGAACTTCTGGCCCTCCTGTCCCCATCCCCTGGGTGCTGTCATCACAGGGGTGTGCCTCCACGCCCAGCTCATGTGGCACTAGGGAAGGAACCTGGAGTTGTGTGTACTAGCCAAGAACCTGTAACATTTGAGCTACAGCTCAGACCTGGAGTATTTTTAGAAAGTGAATAAATGCTTTAGTCTATTTTAGCTGCTATAAACAAATGCCTAAGATGGTAATTTATAAGAAATGGAAGTTTTTTATTTTTTTGTTTTTCGAGAGAGGGTTTCTCTATGTAGCTTTGACTGTCCTAGACTCACTTTGTAGACCAGGCTGGTCTCGAACTCACAGTGATCCACCTGCCTCTGCCTCCCGAGTCCTGGGATTAAAGGCGTGCGCCACCACCGCCTGGCTTAGAAATGGAAGTTTATTTAGCCTACAGTTTTGGAGGCTGAGTACTCCATGTTTTTTAGGCCCAACATTTGCTTGGCACCTGGTAAGGACTCTGCTCTGTTATAACAATGCAAAGGACATCATAGAAGCCAGAGAGAGCCCAGGACTTGAAGAGCTCTTACAACGGAGCTATTCCTGGATCTGGGGAGATAGCCCAACAGTTAAGAGCACTGGCTGCTCTTTCAGAGATCCTTGGTTTGATTCCTATCACCCGTATGGCAGTCCACAACTGTCCACAACGTCAGTCCCAGGAGATGCAACATCCTCTTCTGGCTTCCACAGGCACTGCACAAATGCAGCACTCAGGCATATATGCAAGCAAAACACCCATACACATAAAACAAAATAAATAGCCATGGAGCAGTGGAGAGGGGAATAAAAAGGTAGAAGTGATTTGAAGGGAATGGAGAGAGAGAAATACAGAAGGAGAAAGATGGGAAAAATCACAGTAAGGATGTATGAGAAGCCATACTGAATCATACTATCAATTACCTACCTAATAATACCTAAGGTATATGCAAGTTTGTATATACATGTTTCCCCCTAAGAGCCATAGACTATCTAAGAAAAACACCGATGCCTGCCTTGATAAGCCTTCTTTTGAGTTGTTGGTTAGGGTTGTCCAAAAGACTCCTTAAATGTTATAGGCTACTGCTGTTGCTGTGGGTTGCCCCTAGAGGTAGAAGGCAGTCCAGACCAGGACATAGAGGGCCAAAGCTGGACTAGCTTTCATGGTAGCAGAAGGTGCCACGCAAGCGTCCAAAACAACCAAGCTATGATGTCTATGAGCTATAACAATGACCAGCATGGCACAATAACCATAAGGGTGTAATGGTGTGGCACCTTGTCAGTCACCAATTGCTCTATAAGTGGCCTTAAGATCCACTCAACAAGAGGGGAACCATGCTGGGTACTGGAAACATAGCCAACTACTTAGGGCTGCAAGTGAGGTCTGGTATCTTGTAGAAGAACCTGCAACCACTACTTTACTAAGCCAGCAGAATCCCTAACCACACTCCAAATAAGCATCCTTATACCCACAGATAAGTACAGGTCTCACCCCTCATCAAGGGCATTTCTCTTTGTTACACACACAGATCATTACACAACCAATCAGAATCTCGCGCTCTGGAGCCGGTACATCCGCAACAACTCTTGCATCTAAGGCATTATAATCTCAAAAATTAAAAAAAATATAATAAAAAAATTATTCCTGAGCCTGGTGATGGCCCCAGGCCGAGCAGGCCATTTCAGTTCAACCTCATGGGTTCCTACAGGTGGATCTGACCTCTACAACGATGCCATGGCATATGCACATAAATTAATAGCTGTAATTTTAAAAAATTGAAAACAGGGAGCTGGAGAGATGGCTCAGAGGTTAAGAGCACTGGCTGCTTTTCCAGAGGTTCTGAGTTCAATTCCCAGCAATCACATGGTGGCTCACAGCCATCTATTATAAGATCTGGTGCCCTCTTCTGCAGGTGTACATGCAGGTAGAACTATATACATAGTAATAAATAAATAAATCTTAAAAAAATTGAAAACAAAGCTATAAATAACCAATGAATCCATTAATTCACTAATGAACTAATTCATTGATGAGGGCAGAATCTTTATGTTGCAGCAACCTGCCAACAGTTCCATCTCAGTATGTTTTATTACTGAGAAAGAAAGCAAACTAGCAGATCAAGGAAAATACAAAGGAACAATTTAAACAGACAAAAAAAAAAATATCATTATCAAATGAATTTGGAAATTAAATTTCCAACACATGGAATTTGGGGGACATAATATAACCAAAGTAAGGAAATTATAATAAAGCAAGAAACTCCTTGAACAGCTTTAAAATAAATATCTATACACCTTTAAGAAGAGATTAGTGCACCGGGCATGGTGGCGCATGCCTTTAATCCCAGCACTCAGGAGGCAGAGGCAGGCGGATCGCTGTGAGTTCGAGGCCAGCCTGGTCTACAAAGTGAATCTAGGACAGCCAAGGCTACACAGAGAAACCCTGTCTTGAAAAACAAAAAAACAAACAAACAAAAAAAGATATTAGTTTATCTTAGTAGGTGGAGATAGACATACATAGAATACGTAGATTATTTATTTATTAGTGGTATGTTTTATTACTGAGAAAGAAAGCAAACTAGCAGATCAAGGAAAATACAAAGGAACAATTTAAACAGACAAAAAAAAAAAAAAAAAAAAAAAAAAAAAAGAAACCAGCAGGAGTGCACACAGTCAATTTCCAGAATGAAAGGCACTGGGACTTAGGAAAGGCGATCCAAAACACCTTGTTTTAGGAACTTCACAACACCAGACACAAAAGGACCGCCAAAGCTTCTGGGCAAGAGTGAAACCACTGTAAAGGATCAAAAGTGAGTGGCTTTGAACAGCACAGTAGGAAAGCCGGATGTGTTAGGCGTCAGCTAAGCATCTTATGATGAGATTCTTTCAAGTGCCCAGCGGTAGAAAACTGCTTCACTGTGCCCAGGAACAGACACAACCTACTCCCATAGTAAGACTACTTTCTCCCGGAAACACATACCTGAAACTCTTTCCAAACACTGCCTTGTGAACAAAGATCGGCGGAGGGCGGGGGCGGGGGGGGGCAGAGGGGGGAGACAAAGATGGGGGGGGGGGGAGGAAGAAGTTCCCAGACGGAGTGTTGCAGTCTAGCACTTTGAGACTGGATTTAGTGGTGCACACTTGTCACCCCGGCACTCAGAAGGCTGAGGCAGAAGGATCTGGAATTCAAGGCCAGTCTGGGCTAGTAATGAGACACTGCGAAGATGAGAAGTAGGAAAGTAGGTGTGGGGTGGGCTGTGTTTGTGATCCCAGCACCTGGTTGAGGCAGGAGGAAGGCAGTGACCCTCCGGTACACAGCCACTCTGCAGGCATGGCTCAGCCAGTAAAAGCAGTAGGCGGGTGAACCCCGAGGAGCGCAGCGCAGTTCAACCTCTTGAGGCCACATAAAAATCCAGGTGTGGGTCGAGTGTCTATAATCCCAGCACTCCCGTTCAAGACAGGAAGCAGAGAAAGGAAAATTGCCCAGAAATTCAAGAACCAGCTGGCGTGGGTGGAGCACAGTGGCAGAAAAAGAAGAGACCTTCTCTTGGCAAGGTGGACCGGGAAAGCCAACTCCTCCAAGTTGTCCTCTGACCTCCATACATGCTCGCGAGCTCTCTCTCTCTCTCTCTCTCTCTCTCTCTCTCTCTCTCTCTCTCTCTCTCTCTCTCTCTCTCTCTCTCTCTCTCTCTCTCTCTCTCTCTCTCTCTCTCTCTCTCTCTGTGTGTGTCCCTGTCTCTGTCTCTCTGTGCCTGTCTGTCTCTCTCTCAGTTTAAAAGAACATTTTGTTAGCTGGGCATCGTGGTGCACACCTGTAATCCCAGCACTTGGGAGGCAGAGGCAGGTGGATCGCTGTGAGTTCGAGGCCAGCCTGGTCTCCAAAGCAAGTCCAAGACAGCTAAGGCTACACAGAGAAACCCTGTCTTGAAAAACAAAACAAAACAAAAATTAAAAAAAGTTTTGCTGCCATAGAGTCAGTTTGCAAGAGAAAAAGATCAGGAGATGGAGGGCTGGAGGACTGGAGGACTGGAGGGCTGGAGGGCTGGAGGGCTGGAGGGCTGGAGGGCTGGAGGGCTGGAGGGCTGGAGGGCTGGAGGACTGGAGGACTGGAGGGCTGGAGGAATGGCTCAGAGTTTAAAAATACTTGCTAAGGCAGGCCGTGGTGGTGCATGCCTTTAATCCCAGCACTTGGGAGGCAGAGGCAGGTGGATCCATGTGAGTTAGAGGCCAGCCTGGTCTACAAATCAAGTCCAGGTTACACACAGAGACCCTGTCTCAAAAAACCAAACTAAACCAAACAAACAAACAAAAAGCACTTGTTGCTTTTGCAGAGGACCTGAGGCTCTTTTTGTAGAAGCCCCCAGTTCTGTTCTGGTACCTTTGTCAGGCAGATCATAGCTGTCTGTATCTCCAGTTCTAAGGAGTAACTGCCTCTCATCCACATCAAACATGTGCGTGCGCGCGCACACACATACACACACACACACACACACACA